>NW_023276546.1:285000-292500 GCF_013357705.1 Chelonus insularis | reverse complement strand
ACTGTTTAACGGTATTCGTATGGTATTAAGTCGCTATTTGTTAGCGTTAGATTCATGACAAGTGCGGTTAATTTTTGACAGTACGGATATAACGCCGTCGTTAAAATTAACCAACTGTTAGTTGATGATATTTTTTAACTGATTTTAATACCGGTCAGCGACGCTACTGCTTTGGGTACTTTCAGGACCCGTCTTGAAACACGGACCAAGGAGTCTAACATGTACGCAAGTCATTGGGATTTTAAAAACAAACCTAAAGGCATAATGAAAGTAAAGATTGTTTTAGGACAATTAAGGGAGGATAGGTTATATTTCGATATAATCTCGCATTCCCGGGGTATCTTATTCTCATTGAGAAAAGGTGCACCTAGAGCGTACACGTTGGGACCCGAAAGATGGTGAACTATGCCTGGTCAGGATGAAGTCAGGGGAAACCCTGATGGAAGTCCGTAGCGATTCTGACGGGCAAATCGATCGTCGGAACTGGGTATAGGGGCGAAAGACTAATCGAACCATCTAGTAGCTGGTTCCCTCCGAAGTTTCCCTCAGGATAGCTGGCATTTATACTATAAGTCTCATCTGGTAAAGCGAATGATTAGAGGCCTTGGGATCGAAACGATCTCAACCTATTCTCAAACTTTAAATGGGTGAGATCTCTGGCTTGCTTAAATTATGAAGCCATGAGATTTTCGGATAAAAGTGCCAAGTGGGCCATTTTTGGTAAGCAGAACTGGCGCTGTGGGATGAACCAAACGCTGAGTTAAGGCGCCTAAATTGACGCTTATGGGACACCATGAAAGGCGTTGGTTGCTTAAGACAGCAGGACGGTGGCCATGGAAGTCGGAATCCGCTAAGGAGTGTGTAACAACTCACCTGCCGAAGCAACTAGCCCTGAAAATGGATGGCGCTGAAGCGTCATGCCTATACTCTGCCGTCAGTGGTATGTTAAATGTATTTTTAAAATACATTATGAAATTCTGACGAGTAGGAGGGTCGCGGTGGTGTGCGCAGAAGGGTCTGGGTGTAAACCTGCCTGGAGCCACCATCGGTGCAGATCTTGGTGGTAGTAGCAAATACTCCAGTGAGATCCTGGAGGACTGACGTGGAGAAGGGTTTCGTGTGAACAGCAGTTGCACACGAGTCAGTCGATCCTAAGCCCTAAGGTAACTCTGATGTTAATGTGGTGTTATAAAAGTTAAATTATATAACACACCCGTTGGGCAAAAGGGAATCCGGTTCCTATTCCGGAACCCGGCAGCGGAACCGTTTAAATTCGGACATTCGCAAGAATGTTCGTCGGGGCAACCCAAATTGGCCTGGAGACGCCGTAAGGAAATCTGGAAAGAGTTTTCTTTTCTGTATAAGCATTCACATTCCCTGGAAACTTTTAACAAGGAGATAGGGTTTAGAATGCGAAGAGCACCGCAGTTGCGGCGGTGTCCGGATCTTCCAGACGGACCTTGAAAATCCAGGTGAGGGACACGTGGAGTTGTCGCGCCGGTTCGTACCCATATCCGCAGCAGGTCTCCAAGGTTAAGAGCCTCTAGTCGATAGAATAATGTAGGTAAGGGAAGTCGACAAAATGGATCCGTAACTTCGGGATAAGGATTGGCTCTGAGGAATGGGGCGTGTCGGGCTTGATCGGGAAATAGGTTTGGCTGACGTGCCGGGCCTGGGCGAAATGAATGTTGGGTAACCTTCAGGAATTGAGCCTGGTCCCGTGCCTTGGCCTCCTATGGATCTTTCTTGCTGTGAGGTTAATTAGATTCGTTTAATTAATCTCTTCGGCAGCTATTTAACATTTAACTCAGAACTGGCACGGACCAGGGGAATCCGACTGTCTAATTAAAACAAAGCATTGTGATGGCTCTTGCGGGTGTTGACACAATGTGATTTCTGCTCAGTGTAATGAATGTCAACGTGAAGAAATTCAAACAAGCGCTTATAAACAGCGGGAGTAACTATGACTCTCTTAAGTTATACGTAGTTTACATGTGTTACGCTACGATATACATGTAGAGTCAGGTGACGTGTTTTTTGTGGCCGAACGACTATTTTCATGTGCTTTGTGTTTATTCTTCCATAATTTCGCATTTTTTTCACATACAACAGTGCATTTTATCTATTTTTATTAATTAACAAGTTTGACATTATAGTGACTTTCTAGTAACTTTATCAGAACAATTAAGTAGCGCTAACGGCCAAAATCAGTACTATCTCACTCACTACTCGGTAAACGTGGATTTCTGGTTACCGACCGTTGTACAGCACTTGGATACAGTGTCATCTACTTTATCAAGCCTACAGTGGTGATTTTCACTCGGCATACAGTGGTTCTTTTTGTCTTACCTTGCTGTTTGATTGTTAGCTCTGACACAGCAAACTGTACCTGTTATTCCAAAACATCATTAGACTGTGTTTAAGTCTCACATAGAACTATTATCAATAATCTGGCTATTAAACTATTCGCATGCTGCGACACTGCAAAGCATCAAACTTTTATAACTTTATTACATTGTGATTAATTAAATTCTTTTGGTTATGGTGGTACTTTTTTACCTTTTAAGTTCTTATTATTATCTCTGTGAATAATTTTCCAAAAAAAATTTTGTTACAATTAAGTATGGCCCTGAATAGACCTATCTAGCAGCACCAGTGGTTACATTTGCACTAAATCAAACATTGCAAGATAAATTTACCATCCTACTTATCGACTGTCTGCAGCAATAGGAAAACTGGAAATTCCTGTTACCAACCACTAGTATAAATAAATATAAACTGATTATCAACTTAACCGACTGCATTTTCTAAATTAATAATTAAACTTATTTATTTACTATTTGTCTTAATATTTAATATTTATATGTTATAATCTATGCGTCAAAAACTGTAACTTGCGAAATTGTATATTAATTGTTTGTTTTTTTTTTATTTTATCCGAAAAACTACTTTTTTTTGTCTTTTTATTATGTCAAATGCAAGGATGTGTAATTATTTATAGAAATTCTACTGTCATTTTGGTGATATAACATATCATTGTATTTATCAAAAGCTTTATAACTAGTACTATAAAATTGTTATATCTTTTATATATATATTCGATAGAACTTAATTTGTTATTTGCCATCAAAAGCGATTATTATGAGTACCGTTGGACGTTCTCCGCCATATCACACTCCTCAACGAGGGTCTATACAAACGTGGGTCTTACAAAACAAGAAACCTCCAGACGTTCAAAATGCTGAGGTCCTAGCCAAGAACACTCCAACTCGAGTTGAACGTTTTAAAACTCCTCCTGACCAACTAACACCTACTTCTGGAAGTCAGGAATTATTAATGACTAGCACTCGGCGAAAAAGATCTGCAAAATCGCCCGTAGTTGATCTCTCACGTATTATTATGCCACTTTCTTTGGAAAAGATCTCTAAAATTACCGAAAAATTTGATGAGGCTATGTATGACTTGGATAACCTACAGGTGCTATGCTTCGAGGGAATCAAGGACGTCAGCATTGCTAGACATAGCTCATCACTGAAGAAAAACATCGAGTTAATAGGTGAAAAGTTCAAAGAAGTAGTCACGGCCTACAAAGAGCTCTCTAATAACTTAGATATAGCTAATTCACTCATGAAATCGATTAATCGTTCGGTTTCAAATGTTGCTTCTCAACATCCCACACCATCTCCAGAAGAATTAGTATCTTTAGTGTCGTCGAGAGTCACGGAGTCTGTTCTCTCTAAGGTAAAAGAAACTATGCATGATGAGCTGAAGAACTTTGTGGTATCAACAGGCTCCTCACATACCTCACCTTCTGCTGCTGCTAGTGTACCTTCATTTGCATCTGTTCTTAAGAAGCCAACCTCCAGTCTGGATAAAATAAAGTTAAATAATGGTACTATGTTCCAAACATCATCACACATTGAGTTTTCTGTGGTCCCAAGGCCGGAGTCTATGAGTAAATTTAAGTCTAGCACTGATATTGAGAAAGTTATGTTGAAAGCACTAAATCAAGCGGATTATGATTTAAAAGTCAGCAAGGTTATTAGAGCGAGATCTATGGCAGTCAGGATAGCTGCGAACAATGTCGATCTTGAAAAGCTAAGAACTAGTGAAGCCTTGGCCAAGGCTGGCTTAGAGATAAAAACTGCAAAAAAGTTTAACCCTCGCTTAATAATCCGTGGTGTTCCTACATCAATGGAGAAATCAACTTTGCTATCACAAATAATTCGTACAAATGATATTGAGTGTAGTCCTGAGGACCTTAAAGTCATTCATTCCTTTACGACTAAGAAAAACCCTCAGCAGATGAATGTTGTAGTTGAAGTTAATGCCGATGTTCGTCGTCGAATTCTGGCTAAAGAAACCCTTCACATAGGATGGAGTGCTTGTCATGTTGAAGATCATAATTTAGTCAGTCAATGCTTTAAATGCCTTCAGTTTGGTCACTTAGCCAAGAATTTCCTGCAGTCACATTACAGCTGTTCAAAATGTGCAGGTCATCATGACTCACGACTATGCGAGGTAGCTGAGTCACATTATAAATGTACAAACTGTCTCAAAGCCCAATCTTCTACCACCAATCATTGTGCTACGGATCACAAAACATGCCCAGTCATATTAAATAAGATAAAGATAAAAGTATTGAGCACCAACTATTAATTACTGACTTGTATATCTGTTTTTATAACTTTTTCTCTTCCGTCTGCATCAGTATTCGTCATCGTAGCACTGCCTTAGAATCTTTATCTTCATTCTTTTATTATTCTTATATTTTTGTATTACTTGAGTCATACTTATCATTCACATCAATCGTCTATGGCAAACATTCAATTGCCACGTACGGGGAGCAGGGATGACAGCCCAGCTTCCGTACTCAACACCCTAAACTGTCGTATAAGGGGATCTGCAAACTTTTCTACAAATACATATTTGAGTAATTTGGAAGTAGCCTCGGCTTCTCCTATCTCTGCAATCCCTGATAATTGTTCAGAGACGCACACAGCGCAACGACCTGAGGAAGTAGCAAGCCGTACAAGACTAATAAAGACACGATGATCGGAAGATGATCTACGTATTCTGGCACAAGCAGAACTAGATGCTCCACCAAATGCCATGCGTGCTATCAATGAGTATCTGTCTAGTAATGTCCGTCTAAGTACGTATAGAGGAGCTGAAGCCCTTACGAGTGTTAGGCGCCGAAGTCGTTATAAGCAGATTCTGAGTGAGCTGAAGTCAACAGTTGGAGAGCATATTAGTGAGCCACTTCAACGAATAGTTGAAGGTGAGCCTAATATTAATTTATTGTCAGATCAATCTAATATTGTCCACCAGGAGCAGGGTGCAATGGCTATTCCCAGTGCTCCTAACTTGCCTGAAGTACTAAGTACAATACATGACGAGAGCCAACCTGTTAATGCCGATATCAGTATATCCAATACCTCATTGTTTCAATGCCTACAATGTCCTAGATCTCTACCGTCTCAGCGTAGCCTCAGTCAACATGTGCGTCACTCTCACAACAACATGAGTGATTCGGACACCTCTTCGGTCTTGCCTATAACCGAACCAGCACATCCATGTTCATTATGTGACAAAGCATTTCGTAACAAGATTGGACTTGGTCAGCATATGCGCCACCTACATGCAAAGGAATACAACGATGAGATCGTACGACCCTGTATCAGGCGTCGATGGCATGATGAAGACCTTAGAAGACTCGCCTCTGCAGAATTAAATGCCCCACTCTGTGAACTTAGCAAGTTGAACAACTACCTCTTCGAATTGAAAATAGTAGATAGAGGTCTTGATGGGATTCGTCGTATACGAGATTCAGCGAGATACAAGGACATTTTGGAGCAAGTCAGGGGAGCACTAGAACTACCCAGAGACCCTACACTGGTGCCTGATCCACAGCCTCATGTTGTTTCAGTCAGTAGTTGCGTTGATAGATCCTTTGATTTATTCAGAAGTTGGCTGGAAGATGCTATTTCTAAGTTAACGCATAGAGCTTCTGAAGATACCAGCTTGCAACATCTTTTGTCCGCAATAGAAGCTATACTTGCTGATAGAAGTCCTGAGAATGATTTGGTGAATTGGTTCTACTCCATTTTTGGCTCCAACGACACGTGCGTAGAGCAGTTGTCAAATACCAGAGAGGATTCAGCTTAACAAACGAACCACCGGAAACGTCGTCGCCAATATGCTAGAGTCCAAACGTTGTGGAAGTGTAATCGAACCAAAGCCGCTAAATTCGTGTTGGATGGTGACAATGATACATCCGAGAACCCTTCACTTCACGCCCAAGAAGAGTACTGGCGCCCGATATTTGAGAATCCAGCTTGCCACCGCAATGTTGACGCCTTTCATCACCCGATAACACATGAATCATCGAGTGAACTAATAAATATATGCAGTCCTATCCAGGCTAGCGAAGTCAAAAAGATTCAGCCGAAAGTTCATTCGGCTTCAGGTCCAGATGGGGTATCACCGAGGGAATGGCTTTCCAAGACTGATAGTTACAGTGTAGCAGTGGTGATGAACATTCTTCTATTGTGGGGTCATGTACCTGCAATATGGAGAGATTCGAGGACTGTACTCATACCTAAGAAGGGTGATCCTACCAACCCAGCGTCTTATCGGCCTATCTCTATCTCTTCAGTGGTCCTTCGTCACCTTCATAAAATTATAGCTGACAGAGTCATCAATCTCAACATATTCGATAAAAGGCAGAGAGGATTTATCCACGCTGATGGTACTGCGGAGAATGTTACAGTTCTAGCAGCATTGCTTGATCACGCACAGCGGAACAAGTCTAACATCCACATTGTTTCAATTGATGCCCAGAAGGCCTTTGATACTGTCGACCATCAAGCAATCGATAGAGTACTTGTCAAAAGAGGGTTCTCACAGTTGTTCAGAGTCTACTTTAGTAATCTCTATCTAGAGTCCTTCACTTATCTTGAGGTCAATGGTCAGAAGAGTAGTCCCATCCACCCAACTCAAGGAGTGAGGCAGGGTGATCCCTTTTCGTCGGTTGCCTTCAATTTAGTTATGGACGAGGTGTTAGCTGCTGTTGACCCAATGGTTGGATACCAAATGAATAATGTACTGGTCAATGCCTTATCATTTGCCGACGACCTTGACCTCATTTCATCAACGCGAGAAGGTATGCAAGGTCTCCTCGATAGGGTAGCCGAAGCCATGTCTACTCAAGGCCTATCTCCAGCTCCGCATAAATGCACAGCTATATCTATGATGCTAGCAGGTAAAGTCCAGAAGATGAAAATCATTACGGAACCACTCTTCCAGATCCAGAATCATAGAATCCAACAATTTGGTGTAGAAGATACGTGGAAGCACCTAGGGGTGAACTTTTCAATTAAAGGCCCAACATCTCCTGTCATTGATTACGCGGACTATCTCCAACGCATTACTCGAGCGCCTTTAAAACCTCAACAAAGGCTCATTATATTAAGGACTTATCTAGTGCCCAGGTTCATC
>NW_023276546.1:275000-280000 GCF_013357705.1 Chelonus insularis | reverse complement strand
CAGGCATCTAGGAATGCCTGTAAAAACTGGCGCTATCAATTATATGAACCATCTAATCAATCATCGTTTTATCTACAGCTGTAAGAGCCACGCCAAGTTAATTGTGTTTAAATAAATTTTTATAAAAAAAGAGAAATTTTTTTTTGAATTCAATTTTTTTTTTTCTATTTTCAAAATTTTAAAACGTAATAAGGCTGTCAACTATCTTCATGTATTGAATTTTTTTTTTTATCTTATTATAAAGAGTTTGTCTTTGATTTATGTAGAAAATTACATAATAATTTAACGAAAATTAAAAAACATTTCCATTTTATTTTAATAAATATAATTAATCTTTATGTCTAAATACTTGGCTGCAATGATTTCATGCATTTTTGTAGTTGTTCGCATAAAGAAGTTTTATAGAAATCGCACTTGATGAACGATGATTATCGTCTTCGTTATTCATACTTGGCGCGTATTTTTGTGAAGTCCGTTAGGGCTATTTTTGGTGTGATTTCACGATTTTTTGTACAACAAACGGAATGTGCATCATTCGACTCCGTTACTACGACATGGAATTTTAGAACAGACATCACTATCTGTGTATAGATAGTACAGTACCAGACATAAATGCTGTTCAATTTTTTAAAGATTCTACAGGCGATTTTCCTATACGGTCCTATAGAAAATCACACAGCATTTATGTCCGGTACTGTATAATAGTCTTCAGTCTGGTAGTATTCAACTATCAACTCAATAAAAAAAAAATTGTTATCTCCTACCGATCTTGAGATATAAACAAAATTATTGATTGAAGGACATGAATTAGTTTTCAAAAAACGTAAAACGATTTTTTTTAAAACGTCAAACCATCGGTAATACATTCTATGTATTACCTATCAACTTAAAATGTACATAAATATTTGTCGTTTTCGATACCGAAAAACTCGGTCGGCATAATACGGACACGGCATAATGACAGCGCTGAATGTACGATCGATCGTCGCGCATAACATCCACGCAGGTTCAGAATTAGAAGCGGCACCTTAAATTTTCCGGCATATTAGATTTTTGCGCCTTTTCTGATTTTAACTTATAAAATCTAAAAAGTAATAAGTGAGGAGATGTAAGTAAAATAATTAGTGCAATAATTCATATGAGCACATAAATTTTAGTTCTATTCTTTAAATTTTTCCTCCTCTCTTTTTCTTCAATTTAGTAGGATACAGTTTCTCTTCTATTGCATTCCCACCATCAACTTTTTTCATGAGAATTTCCTACAAATAAAAGAAAAGAAATACTTATTATGTTCAATTTTTAATTATTGTGATTAAATGTAAAAAATAGATTAGCTACCTTACTTATCATTTATGAGTCACTTAATTTTTCGTTAAACATTATAAAATAAACAACAATCTCTGGACTTTGTACACTTTGGTTTTCTTTAGGGGGAAATTGACCGTTCAGAATGAAGTCGTAAGTAGACAGAAGATTCATGCTGCATTCACATGAGAGTGAATCAAAAGTCAACAGAATAACTATTTGAATTCTTCTGTAAATCTATATTTAGAATTTTCCCAAAAACTTAATTCAAATAAAAAGTAATTTTGAAAAAAATTATTAATAATTTTAACACAATTTTAACTGTTGCGTCTTTAATGCCTTATACTATTGTACTGGAGCGACATTTGTACCAGAATTATACTGTCCTGAACATTTTGGTCATATAACATTTGTGCCCCTTTCGAAATGTGCTAGCAGTAAATTTACAATGTTGGTAGAGTAGAAACAGTTTCAACCGTTCATTGTGTTTATTATTCAATGATCCTCTAGTACATGTATTTATTGGATATAAAGTATATTCATTATGATTAGTAGAATATTCATTGATTATTTTTTTTATTTATTTACCAAAAAAAGTATATATTTTAATTTATCTGTACCTCAAAATTATGAAAAATTCAAAAAAACATGAAAACATGATTTTAAATCTATTTAATTTTCTCCTAATATTTTCAATAATTTGTCGAACCCTTTTCTTTTCTTTTCCAACTTCTCTTCTTCTTCTTTTTTTCTTTTTGATGTGTAATATCTGGAACAAGACATTGAACTATAAAATGACAATGTTCATTTGGTTGTACTTTACTTCATTGTTATTGCAATAAAATAACCCTTACATTTTGTTTCGCAGCTTGAGATTTTTCCCACACTACCTCTTTTTTTTTTCTTTGTAGAAACATCTATTTTAATTTTTTGTTTCGTTTTTTCATCTTTTAGTAAATTTCGTGTTCTTGTTTCGATGACCTGTAAATTGAATTTTATTAAAAAGTATTCAGAAAATCAATCACACCGATTTTTTAATATCTCTGTACAGTCACAACTATTGACAGATACATAAAATATCTTCGTCTGACAATTTATGATTAATTAACCGCTACTATCAACTACCGTACTTACTTGATTTATGTATAGGTACGTTTGACAGGAAGGAGCATTCAACACGCTCACCAGCGCTAAAAGAACATTTATTGAAAGATGGTTGTTTTATTTAAGTAATAGGTACACGGTATATCCCCCCCCCCGATTGATACACTCCCCAAAACTTTATTACTTTTTATTAATTTTTTATACCAAAAAAAATTTACATTCATAATTTGGCGCCTCAGTAATTCTTTCATTTTTTACCAACATAATATTTTCCATAGTCATGCAGCAACTTTATAGTAGTACCAACTTTATAAAAAAAAGTCGTACTTTTAAGGGAAAAGATTCTTTTTACTTAAAATGCGTTCCAAGGGGCGTGGCCAATTTTTATTTTTGCAAATAAATGCTTTTCAGAACACAATAGCAATTGCAATTTATTGTCGTAGCTAATCAATGGGGTTTTCAAAGATTTTTTAATAAAGTTTATGTCATTATTGCAGAGAAATTAGAAATTTAAAGGAGCATAACCTCAAAAGTGCTAATTTGAGCGGAATAGAGACACGGTAGTGCCTTCGTCACCGCTATTCATACTTGGCGCTCGAGACACTACTAGAATAAACGTGTCTCTTGATATGGAACTGTTGAAAGAATTTTAAAAATTGGGCCAAGTTCCATAGTTTTTTGGGTTTGAAAATTTTTTTTTTGGATTTCAAAATTAACTGAAATTTTATAAGTCAATAGTACATTGCTAGTTCGAAAAAATTATGAAAAAAGACGCAGCTAACTTGGCGTTTTACTTGATTTCACATGTTTTTTTGATCTTACCTTTTTTCCATTTATACTAATTTTACTTGAATGTGGACTTGGCGCCAGTTTTTACAGGCATTCCTAGATGCCTGTTTTGTGCGGATTTCACTTCTTTTTGAAGTGAAAACTTCTTTAGGCGCGTTGGAGCAATTTTTAGTAGGGGACAAACTTGTAAGTTCACATCACCAAATCATCCGTGTTACTGACATAGTAACGTTGATATAATATCTATAGCTATGAAGTTGAAGCGTTCCTCTTGAATAACAGTAGAAGTATATATACATATATATATATATATATATATATATATATATATATATATACATGCAAGCGGACGTTTGGTAACATTTTGTGCGACCAAAGTGGAAGTATGGTGACGAATTGGAATTTTGGTGACTGTCACCAAACTTCCCTACAACGATTATGGAAGTTTGGTGACAGTCATCAAACTTCCAAAATAATTTTGAAATCTATAAAAAAAAGAAAAGTAACAGAAAAATACGATAAATGTCGGATATACGGTTAAGAACCATATAATATAATGAGTTCTGTTCTTCAAGAATCTAAAAGGAGCAGAATAACTGAGGAAATATCAAAATTTGTTACAAAAAATAGATTTATCACAATTAGTTTTTTAATTTTTTACCTAATAACGGATATTGAAGATCAAAACGTGAACATTATATATAATAACATCCATGTATACATTAACCATAGTATACTTGTAACAAAGTTATGTACCATTAATGTTCCATTTATGGACCATAAGTTATGTATTACAAATAAGCATATACATAAACATATAAGCAACATCACTAAGTTATGTAACAAAATATTATATCCAATGCAAAATAATTCATGTATCGCAGTGTCTATATAACATATGTAACGTAAGTTACATTACACTGATGTTATTTCATTTTATTGATGCTATGTTACACTGAGGAAACGGCCGCGACATAACATAAACATAACATAAGAGTCACTGTTGTGACGTTTCTTTCAAAGTAACATTGTTTGGTCACGAGGACATAATATAGCCGTCACAATTGTGACGTTATACTACAATCACAATGCCATGTAACTGATACGTAACATAGAAGTAACAATTAGGTACATATCATAAAACTCAAATTTGATATAATTGTTATGTCACCTATAAGTCAAAAAAGTTACGTAACTTGTTACTTCCTTGTTATATCACATTTACATTCTGTGTTCACTGGGTAACTCCTCCAGTGACAGGAGCACTCTTACTGATGATGAAAGGAAATGATCGTAAAACTCAATTTATGTTCTTTTACAACAAATGATATGTTACGAACAAAAGAAATGTTTATATCCGTTTTACACAGTGGATAACATTGTTTCAGTAAAAGAAAAAATTTCCCGTTGAAAGATCTCAAATATATTGAATAAATCCTGTTTTCAATTGTTTATAACAAATTTAATTGTTATAAACAATTCACATTAACAAAAAGTAGCATATAACTTTCCGAACAACCCCCTCTACATATCTGTTAAATTTGGTCGCAATCGAATTAACCGTTTTGGAGATTACCCCGAACAGACAGATAGACACCAGAAATTCATATAGTAGTATATATACGTGCAAGTAGAAGTTTGGTAACATTTCGTGCGATCAAAGTGGAATTTTGGAGACAGTCACCAAACTTCCAAAAAAATTTTCTTCTTCCAAATTAATTTTTTTTTTCAATAAGGTTACTAGAAACAACGCGCGCTCTCCAAGACAACAACGTTAAAAATTATTTAATTTTTATTTTTAT
>NW_023276546.1:265000-270000 GCF_013357705.1 Chelonus insularis | reverse complement strand
CTCCATATTGCAGGTACATGACCCCACAATAGAAGAATGTTCATCACCACTGCTACACTGTAACTATCAGTCTTGGAAAGCCATTCCCTCGGTGATACCCCATCTGGACCTGAAGCCGAATGAACTTTCGGCTGAATCTTTTTGACTTCGCTAGCCTGGATAGGACTGCATATATTTATTAGTTCACTCGATGATTCATGTGTTATCGGGTGATGAAAGGCGTCAACATTGCGGTGGCAAGCTGGATTCTCAAATATCGGGCGCCAGTACTCTTCTTGGGCGTGAAGTGAAGGGTTCTCGGATGTATCATTGTCACCATCCAACACGAATTTAGCGGCTTTGGTTCGATTACACTTCCACAACGTTTGGACTCTAGCATATTGGCGACGACGTTTCCGGTGGTTCGTTTGTTAAGCTGAATCCTCTCTGGTATTTGACAACTGCTCTACGCACGTGTCGTTGGAGCCAAAAATGGAGTAGAACCAATTCACCAAATCATTCTCAGGACTTCTATCAGCAAGTATAGCTTCTATTGCGGACAAAAGATGTTGCAAGCTGGTATCTTCAGAAGCTCTATGCGTTAACTTAGAAATAGCATCTTCCAGCCAACTTCTGAATAAATCAAAGGATCTATCAACGCAACTACTGACTGAAACAACATGAGGCTGTGGATCAGGCACCAGTGTAGGGTCTCTGGGTAGTTCTAGTGCTCCCCTGACTTGCTCCAAAATGTCCTTGTATCTCGCTGAATCTCGTATACGACGAATCCCATCAAGACCTCTATCTACTATTTTCAATTCGAAGAGGTAGTTGTTCAACTTGCTAAGTTCACAGAGTGGGGCATTTAATTCTGCAGAGGCGAGTCTTCTAAGGTCTTCATCATGCCATCGACGCCTGATACAGGGTCGTACGATCTCATCGTTGTATTCCTTTGCATGTAGGTGGCGCATATGCTGACCAAGTCCAATCTTGTTACGAAATGCTTTGTCACATAATGAACATGGATGTGCTGGTTCGGTTATAGGCAAGACCGAAGAGGTGTCCGAATCACTCATGTTGTTGTGAGAGTGACGCACATGTTGACTGAGGCTACGCTGAGACGGTAGAGATCTAGGACATTGTAGGCATTGAAACAATGAGGTATTGGATATACTGATATCGGCATTAACAGGTTGGCTCTCGTCATGTATTGTACTTAGTACTTCAGGCAAGTTAGGAGCACTGGGAATAGCCATTGCACCCTGCTCCTGGTGGACAATATTAGATTGATCTGACAATAAATTAATATTAGGCTCACCTTCAACTATTCGTTGAAGTGGCTCACTAATATGCTCTCCAACTGTTGACTTCAGCTCACTCAGAATCTGCTTATAACGACTTCGGCGCCTAACACTCGTAAGGGCTTCAGCTCCTCTATACGTACTTAGACGGACATTACTAGACAGATACTCATTGATAGCACGCATGGCATTTGGTGGAGCATCTAGTTCTGCTTGTGCCAGAATACGTAGATCATCTTCCGATCATCGTGTCTTTATTAGTCTTGTACGGCTTGCTACTTCCTCAGGTCGTTGCGCTGTGTGCGTCTCTGAACAATTATCAGGGATTGCAGAGATAGGAGAAGCCGAGGCTACTTCCAAATTACTCAAATATGTATTTGTAGAAAAGTTTGCAGATCCCCTTATACGACAGTTTAGGGTGTTGAGTACGGAAGCTGGGCTGTCATCCCTGCTCCCCGTACGTGGCAATTGAATGTTTGCCATAGACGATTGATGTGAATGATAAGTATGACTCAAGTAATACAAAAATATAAGAATAATAAAAGAATGAAGATAAAGATTCTAAGGCAGTGCTACGATGACGAATACTGATGCAGACGGAAGAGAAAAAGTTATAAAAACAGATATACAAGTCAGTAATTAATAGTTGGTGCTCAATACTTTTATCTTTATCTTATTTAATATGACTGGGCATGTTTTGTGATCCGTAGCACAATGATTGGTGGTAGAAGATTGGGCTTTGAGACAGTTTGTACATTTATAATGTGACTCAGCTACCTCGCATAGTCGTGAGTCATGATGACCTGCACATTTTGAACAGCTGTAATGTGACTGCAGGAAATTCTTGGCTAAGTGACCAAACTGAAGGCATTTAAAGCATTGACTGACTAAATTATGATCTTCAACATGACAAGCACTCCATCCTATGTGAAGGGTTTCTTTAGCCAGAATTCGACGACGAACATCGGCATTAACTTCAACTACAACATTCATCTGCTGAGGGTTTTTCTTAGTCGTAAAGGAATGAATGACTTTAAGGTCCTCAGGACTACACTCAATATCATTTGTACGAATTATTTGTGATAGCAAAGTTGATTTCTCCATTGATGTAGGAACACCACGGATTATTAAGCGAGGGTTAAACTTTTTTGCAGTTTTTATCTCTAAGCCAGCCTTGGCCAAGGCTTCACTAGTTCTTAGCTTTTCAAGATCGACATTGTTCGCAGCTATCCTGACTGCCATAGATCTCGCTCTAATAACCTTGCTGACTTTTAAATCATAATCCGCTTGATTTAGTGCTTTCAACATAACTTTCTCAATATCAGTGCTAGACTTAAATTTACTCATAGACTCCGGCCTTGGGACCACAGAAAACTCAATGTGTGATGATGTTTGGAACATAGTACCATTATTTAACTTTATTTTATCCAGACTGGAGGTTGGCTTCTTAAGAACAGATGCAAATGAAGGTACACTAGCAGCAGCAGAAGGTGAGGTATGTGAGGAGCCTGTTGATACCACAAAGTTCTTCAGCTCATCATGCATAGTTTCTTTTACCTTAGAGAGAACAGACTCCGTGACTCTCGACGACACTAAAGATACTAATTCTTCTGGAGATGGTGTGGGATGTTGAGAAGCAACATTTGAAACCGAACGATTAATCGATTTCATGAGTGAATTAGCTATATCTAAGTTATTAGAGAGCTCTTTGTAGGCCGTGACTACTTCTTTGAACTTTTCACCTATTAACTCGATGTTTTTCTTCAGTGATGAGCTATGTCTAGCAATGCTGACGTCCTTGATTCCCTCGAAGCATAGCACCTGTAGGTTATCCAAGTCATACATAGCCTCATCAAATTTTTCGGTAATTTTAGAGATCTTTTCCAAAGAAAGTGGCATAATAATACGTGAGAGATCAACTACGGGCGATTTTGCAGATCTTTTTCGCCGAGTGCTAGTCATTAATAATTCCTGACTTCCAGAAGTAGGTGTTAGTTGGTCAGGAGGAGTTTTAAAACGTTCAACTCGAGTTGGAGTGTTCTTGGCTAGGACCTCAGCATTTTGAACGTCTGGAGGTTTCTTGTTTTGTAAGACCCACGTTTGTATAGACCCTCGTTGAGGAGTGTGATATGGCGGAGAACGTCCAACGGTACTCATAATAATCGCTTTTGATGGCAAATAACAAATTAAGTTCTATCGAATATATATATAAAAGATATAACAATTTTATAGTACTAGTTATAAAGCTTTTGATAAATACAATGATATGTTATATCACCAAAATGACAGTAGAATTTCTATAAATAATTACACATCCTTGCATTTGACATAATAAAAAGACAAAAAAAAGTAGTTTTTTCGGATAAAATAAAAAAAAAACAAACAATTAATATACAATTTCGCAAGTTACAGTTTTTGACGCATAGATTATAACATATAAATATTAAATATTAAGACAAATAGTAAATAAATAAGTTTAATTATTAATTTAGAAAATGCAGTCGGTTAAGTTGATAATCAGTTTATATTTATTTATACTAGTGGTTGGTAACAGGAATTTCCAGTTTTCCTATTGCTGCAGACAGTCGATAAGTAGGATGGTAAATTTATCTTGCAATGTTTGATTTAGTGCAAATGTAACCACTGGTGCTGCTAGATAGGTCTATTCAGGGCCATACTTAATTGTAACAAAATTTTTTTTGGAAAATTATTCACAGAGATAATAATAAGAACTTAAAAGGTAAAAAAGTACCACCATAACCAAAAGAATTTAATTAATCACAATGTAATAAAGTTATAAAAGTTTGATGCTTTGCAGTGTCGCAGCATGCGAATAGTTTAATAGCCAGATTATTGATAATAGTTCTATGTGAGACTTAAACACAGTCTAATGATGTTTTGGAATAACAGGTACAGTTTGCTGTGTCAGAGCTAACAATCAAACAGCAAGGTAAGACAAAAAGAACCACTGTATGCCGAGTGAAAATCACCACTGTAGGCTTGATAAAGTAGATGACACTGTATCCAAGTGCTGTACAACGGTCGGTAACCAGAAATCCACGTTTACCGAGTAGTGAGTGAGATAGTACTGATTTTGGCCGTTAGCGCTACTTAATTGTTCTGATAAAGTTACTAGAAAGTCACTATAATGTCAAACTTGTTAATTAATAAAAATAGATAAAATGCACTGTTGTATGTGAAAAAAATGCGAAATTATGGAAGAATAAACACAAAGCACATGAAAATAGTCGTTCGGCCACAAAAAACACGTCACCTGACTCTACATGTATATCGTAGCGTAACACATGTAAACTACGTATAACTTAAGAGAGTCATAGTTACTCCCGCTGTTTATAAGCGCTTGTTTGAATTTCTTCACGTTGACATTCATTACACTGAGCAGAAATCACATTGTGTCAACACCCGCAAGAGCCATCACAATGCTTTGTTTTAATTAGACAGTCGGATTCCCCTGGTCCGTGCCAGTTCTGAGTTAAATGTTAAATAGCTGCCGAAGAGATTAATTAAACGAATCTAATTAACCTCACAGCAAGAAAGATCCATAGGAGGCCAAGGCACGGGACCAGGCTCAATTCCTGAAGGTTACCCAACATTCATTTCGCCCAGGCCCGGCACGTCAGCCAAACCTATTTCCCGATCAAGCCCGACACGCCCCATTCCTCAGAGCCAATCCTTATCCCGAAGTTACGGATCCATTTT